>NW_007246669.1:218599-231714 GCF_000164805.1 Carlito syrichta | reverse complement strand
GTAGCTGGAATTACAGGCATGAGCTACCACGCCCAGCTGATTTTTTTTTTTTTTATTTATTGAAAAGATGAGCTCTCGTTGCCCAGCAGGGTCACGAACCTGCAGACTCAGGCAATTCACTCACCTCAGCCTACCAAAGGCGCGGGATTACAGGCTGAGCCACTCAGCCCGGCTTAGATTAGATTTAATGAAAGGGAATTATCAGAAACTCATAATTGAGGTAGATAAAGCTAAAAGTGAGAGAATGCTTCAGGGTATCTTTAGGGCCTTCACCAATTCTTAATGGAAAGATGGTTAGTATGTGAACTTGAAGGCGCAGCCACACAATTTAACTTAAATGATACAACTGTGTTCTTAAAGACTTTGGGAAAGTATCTCAAGGAAGACTTTGTGATAGGAATCTCTTTAACGTGTTGGACAACGTTGAGATGTCCATATTAAAACTATTCCTTGCTAAGGGTTGATTGTATTGTCAGTTCTTTGAAGTTAGGGGACCATGAATTCTAAACATGAAGTAAACACAGACATAGAAAAATACTCACCCTTGGCCCTATCCTGTCTACTTATACCCACCTGAGCTTGTTACTTTTATTTTCATTTTACAAATAAAGAAATTGGGAGTCACAGATGTGCAGGGAGTTGTCCACAGTCACACTAATAGTGGGTGCCAAACCCAGAATACAGACCTACAACTCTCTGACTTTACCCTGTGAGAAATATCTAGCTCCATTCTGATATTTGAGATTTTTTTTTGACTCAGGATTTTCTCTTTATCTAAGTGTCCAGGGATTGTGGTAATTAAAATATCTTCCTTTTTCACAACCCTCAGAAAATTATCCAAAATTTAGCTAGTGCACTGTCAACATTAAATACACAGGTAATTGAGGTGCTGCTCTCACAATGAAAAGAAAGCAGCGAATTAGGGTAAGACTGCTCTGGTGCCCTTCAGGGGAAAGTCATTAAATGATATTGAGGAGTGACCCAGTCATCCATCAATGGAGTGCAAATTGTTTCAAGCAGATTTAGCCTCAGAATGTCTCCTTAGCCCATCTTCTTGGTCAACAACTAAATTGTGTTTTTGCCTTTTGACCCAAGTCTCCCTGTTTCCTGTTACTTGCTCACCTTAGCTGCAAATTGTCTATAGCCTGATTTTAAATCTCCAAATCAAATCTTCAGTTTATCTCTAGTTCAGGAGATTAAAAAGTGAACCTCCAGGCAGCAGTTAATAAGTAATTGTTTATTCAGCCATAATGTCAAGAGTGAAGTTCACAATCAATTCTCCAGAGGTCAACTTTAGAATTCACCTAAATACTGCTTTCTCTTCTCTTAGTAAATAACTGCTCAGTTGTTTCTTAAGGTTGATTAGGGTCATAGTAATAATTATATACTTCCTTTAATTAAATTGAATCACTGACTAAGGATTATACTCATTAACAGGTGTTTCTATCATATTTTCTTTTTACTAACCAAAAAGTTACTAACATTTATTGAATGTATAGTATATGTTAGACAGTATTTAAATATATTTATACATTATCTTGTAATTACTTCCATCATACCTATTGTATCAATCCTCTTGATCATTTTTACAAATGAGAAAATCGAGGCTTATAAGGGTTTAGAAAAAGTTTTGGTCTATACAGATAAACAGTATTAGAGGAGGAAGTGAAAACTCAGGTCTTTGCAATTACACAGACTTCATTCTTAATCACTGTACATGGCATTATTTAGGCAACAATATGCATGCTCCTAGATAAAGAGTTTATATTTATGATTTCTTTAGTACAACTTGATAATCATTAAGCATTTTTTTAAGCCTAGGTACTGGGATAGGCATTGAAGATATAGTTATAGTCAATTATTTTTCCTATCTTTGGCAGCATGGCCTAGTTATTGAATGGAGAGAGGGATAGATGACTGCTAACTTTAGAGAAAACAGTGTGATAAATGTCACTATACAAATTGCTTTGCAGTATGGAGATAAAAGAGATAAATTCCAGTGGATTGTTTGTAAATTTGCCTTTAGCTGCTTATTAAAGACAGTAGAATTTGTGTTAGCACTGTCTTAATGGGTCGATTCTACAGTACCACTGTGAAGTATTTCAGTCTCATAATTGCTCACTCAGGAAACCAAGGGAAGTACTTTGTGAGAAAATTTCACGTTTTAATTTCACTGATTATTATGCTAAAAACCAATTTACTGGTTGTTACGGTAAAAACTTATATACATTATATACATATAATTTTCCCAAGGCCAGTCCACGTAGCAGAGAAAAATAAATATTTTGTGTGGAACAAAACATTCTGTAGAATTATGCTCACCTGTGTTCACATTCAAACATCACATATCCTTGTCTCTCTCCTCTACGTCATGTTTTTATAATTCTAGAGCTGCTAAGTCAAAGAAGTTTCTGTATAAGCCACAAGAAATACAGGGAGCTATTTCCTCAGACATCTTAGGTCCTGATATAATCTGAATGTGTTCCTTTCTCATAGTAAGTTTCCCCACAGTAACCACTGATATCTTCTCTTACCTGCTCACCGGTAGCCCATCAAAGATCCTAAGAGTTAAGAGATGGGAAAGACTAACTTGTCAATTCACAGAGGAGATTATGTCTGAATTAAGATTTATAATACAGAACTCTTATTTTCCTATTTATTTTTCATAAATATTTATTTTAAGAATTAAAATTTTAAATGCTTCAGGTAGGAGGAAAATGTAATTCTACCAGATACAGATTATCCCTCACAGATCCGATGTACTGCCTTGCTGCTCCATTTTGCTGCACAGAATTTCCATAAGAAAATTCACACATGAATTGTTGTCCTGGATTGTGAACCAAAGTTGCTCTGTCCTGCATTTGATGCCCTGGATGCTTGGCTAGCCAGGTTACAGGAAGGGGTACACCAAGTGGTGGAATTGGATGTGCTGTGAAAGGTGCAGTACATTTCCTTTTAAGAATATGTAATTTCCCTCCATGTGATCAATTTTCTGTTTTTGAAACAACCCAGATGATGGGAAAGACGTTTACTGTTTTATAAATTTTTCCTTTTTTCTTTCTGAAATATAAAATGAAAAAAACTTTTACATTAAAAGATATTTAGTTTTAGCAATAATTATAATGTCTAAATATTAAGCAGTGCCAAAGTGTGTAATGATTAGGAGAATATTCTCCATTCCAATCCCATACCCATAACACTTAGAACTGTATCTGTTCTTCAGAAGATGCACGGGGTATTACAAAAGGAAAGAATGAGTGAATGGTCAAATATTTAAATGAATTACCTAGTCCTGGGAATCTTAAGCAGTTAATGAAGTATTGCATTAATCATGACATTGAAAACATGAATGCAATAATGTTGAGTGAAAAAAAAATCAGAATATAAAATAGTGTCTGCAGAAAATGGTTCTTAAGTGTACATCATATTAACTAGAAGGCTTATTAAAACACAGATCAGTATGTCTCAACCTCAGTTCCCGTTTCAGTAGGTCTGGACTGAGGCTCAATAGTTTGCATTCCTAACAAGTTCCCAGAAGATGCCCATGCTGCTGGTTTTAAAACCACATTTTGAGAACTACTCATCTAAAGGATAATTGCAAGTATGTAAAACAAGCAAATGAAATTATGCTTGGAAAAACTGTGAGAACACAGTGTTAACAGTAATTATCTTTGGGAAGTATAGTTGTGAATTATAGTTTTATTATTTCTACTCTTCTTTATTTTCCAAAGTTTCTTTGTGGTAATCTATTACTTTCAAATGGAAATTTGAAAAAGTCCAAGAAATTTAAATGTAAAAAACAAAAAATGCAGTTGGTACATAATAAAGGGAGATACTAATTTTCTCTGAGGAGAGGATAATGGAATCTGAGATAGACTTAAGTTACTAGTATGTACTTACTTTAATATTATTTGTATTGACTCTGTTAGACCTCCCTGATACTAAATTAGTCCTTCTCCTGACTCCTAGAGTCACTGTCTCTTAGGAACTTTGCTTCACTCTTTTGAAGCAGATCCCACAGGTACTGATTACAAGCCAGTCCACACTCAGCTGTTCGTGGTTATCAGGGTTTTCTTGAAACCAGCGCTCTGATTGCTGCTTGTTTAACATGTTATTGGGTTGGGTATGCAAAAGTGCTTCTGTTACACAAGCTAACCTAGAGTTTGAATTGTTGAATATTTTCTATTATTCTGTTTGAATCCACTATTTTCCATCATTTTCCCTGTTCTAGGAGGCAGGTAATTTTGAACTGCATCGAAGAGTCCCCTTGAGTTTTTTTTTCCCAAATGGTTTGACTAATGGGAAGTACCAGAAGATGGGAGAGGCATGAGGTTGGTGTATACTGCTCCTCTGTCTTCTTCCCTGAGGTTGGCAGGGACTGTATTCGTCCACTGAAGGCTTCAGCTCCTCTAAGATTTTCCTCTTTCAACTACATTGCTAAATATTTGGAAACTGTTTTCTTTCTATGCCTTTTCATATGTAGAAATGCTGGTTGCTCCTTTGTGTGTTTGATGAGGTTTTTGCATTTCTTATAGGTTCCCCTTAATCTTGTCCATAACTTTGTACATTATATTTGTACAATTTTACTGTTATTAAACCTTCTAATATTATAACATATACCTAACTCTGAATTGTACCCCACATCTTTATAATAAAAAATAAATAAATACAATTACAACATATAAGTAGTCCATGTGTTTCTTGTTGGGTTCTTTGCTGGCACACCTTCTTTTAATTTAATTTCCCTCTCACAGAAAGTAAGAATCAGAAGCACTCCAGGGCCTAGCGTTAAATCTAAAGAACATAGACTTTAAAGCAAACTATATTGGATCAAATCTGAGTTTAACCCCTTCCTTGCTACGTGACACAGCAAAGTTTTTTAAGACTTGGTTTTTTTTCTTAAAAAGGGTGATTATCATAACTATAACTCAAATCTATTTATTTACCAGTGGTCATATTATTCCTGCTTTTTCCCTTGGTCTTCTTGGTTTGGCTTTATCTCTATGTCTTCTGAAAAAATGAATTAATGCTGGATAATTATATAAAAGTGTAGGGCTTATGGATATTATATTCCTCTAGAGAAGATTTATTTTCTTCTGACTGGAAGTTAGATTAGAGGTGGATTAATCTGTTTCAGTCTTGACTGACATGGTTTAATCCTGGATTTTAGGCATTGTGGGCACTACTATCTGTTTCTAATTTGTCTTTATTCCTAGAATGTTCACTTGAGGGGTTTTTTTTTTTTAAGGGATATGTTAACTTGGGCTCCTTTTCCTTGGCAGCTTTTGAAATAATTTTTTTGTTCTTCAATTCCTTGAGAATGCTAAACTTTCTTCTAAATTTCTTATTCCCTTAGTTATTATATGTTAATTTATTGTCCTCTCACATATGTGTCAGTTAAGATTCAGGCAATGCTTGAAGGGAAACATTTTGTAGATTGTCATGTCAATCTGAGATTTGGCTCCTCAGATCCTAGCTTCCCTTGTCACCCTGAACTTCAATTTTTATCTCCCTCACCTTATGACATTTCTTTTGAACTACCTAGGCTATCAATTTATCTTTATGTTGCACATTGAAAATCAGCAAATGCCTCCTGAGGACACAAGAGCAGAAATGGCTAGTTCACTTCAATGTTTCAGTTATCTGGGATATTAGCCTCTCAAGTACTGACTACTATAGTTGCTTCCCACAGCATGTAAACCACTGTGTATGTACATATGCTATATTGCTTTTATATTTTTTTCTCAGTAGGAAGATTGGGCTATAATAGATGCTACTATATTAGAATTTGAAGTTGAATTTTTGTCCTAGATTTCTGATACTGGAGGTCAACAAAAAGTGCTGACTATTATCTATTCAAAGACATGCACTCACTTTAATTGTGTACCACTGATACTTAGACATCCTTTATTATAGACTGTCAGTCCTAATCCCATTTTCAATGTTACACTTCCCAAACCAGCTTTGTGACTTTTTCATTTACTTTTTAAAATTTTTTATTTTTTTAAATTTAATTAATTTATTATTATTATTTTTTAATCAATATTTTTTATTATGGTTTTGTGGGGTACAGTTAAGGGTTAGGTGTACAATTACGTTTCATTCAGGTACCCTGTTTATAAGAGATGTTTCCCCATCCCCAGACAGATATTTGCTACTGTTAATCCCATCTCCCTCCCCTCCCCATAGTTTCCCAGTACCGTCAGTCATTTTCTTATAGTATTACATTGGATGTTCAAGGTCCATGATATGAGTGAGAACATTTACTTTTCTTTCACTCCTGCACCTTGTATTGTACTGGGGCTTCCACCGTATATCACTCTCACATATCTCAGTAGCTACACTACTTTATTTCTTCATATGTTTTCGGTTATGGTCATCTTACCTACATCATAAGGAAATTTTTCATTCATCTACAGTAACACCAAAACATAATGTGTCTTTATAAATGAACTTTTCCATTTAGGCTATTGATTTCATTTTTGTTCTGTTACTTTCTTTTTATCAGTATTTCTTTCCAGTGTTTTACAGCCTTTTGTTGTCATTCAAAATACTGAGTGATTTTCTGTATGGCAATATTCAATGAGTCATATTCTACAGATTTCCATTAAAGGAGATCTCTAAATGTTCACTAATATAAAGAAACTAAAAGTAGCGCTTTTTGAAAATGGCTGAAGACTCAGGAACTTATATTTTCCTTGAATCAAGGAAGAATAAGTCTGCCTGCCAAGGGATCTGGAAGTGAATGCTCATTGCTTTAGACAGATATTATTAGATAAGTTAGGAATTTTGCAGGACAATCTTTCAGGTATTACCACTGCTTATAATTTAGTGGTAAATGACTTTGAAATAGACCTAATGCCATGAGAATGTTTCTCCAGTAGAAGATTCTATGAGGCTAAAAAAATATAAAATTTTAATCATTGATGATTATATAGACAAATTGCATTATCAAATTTGGAAACTTCTACCACTTCACCACATGTACTATATGTTTTCAAATAATATGAGCTTGCTCAAGTTCAGGTATGCTCCAAATGTTTTCTTTGATGGCCCTTTCCCTAAGGTAAGCTCAACAATAAATTCATCGTGTCTTTTCTGTGTTCCCACAATGTGCTAAGTGTGTTGAAGCTGAAGTGATATATAAATTGCAGTTCTTGGTTTAAAGAATGTACAGTTTTGTGGAAGAGGAGGATATTTTAACAAGATAGAAATGTGATAAGTATAGCAATAGAAGTATGCTAATTTATATTTGTATATATCTTTGCCTAAATCTAAGAACTAACAAACAAACAAATATAATATAAACCTCTGCCAGCTCAGTCACTTACTCAAACTGTCATTTATCTTGTTCCAGATCCCTGTTATGCTGTACCATTTACAAATTACAGAATATTAACTGCTATGCATTCCTTCCTTCATTCATGTAACTCCTATATCATCTCTTTCATAAAATCATTCCTCTAACAATTTTTTATTCTTTACTCCTCACCAGTAGCACTCCTTCCTTTGTTTTCTCGTGGTACTAAGCATAAACTTTTGTAACGAAACTAACATTACTAACGAAACTAACATAGGAAAGTGATAAAGCATATCACTTTCCTATCCAAGAAATGGTAAACTTCTTGAGAATAAAGACTATGTATGACTTCTCATTGTGTTTGAAAAGTTTTTGTGTAGCATTTTAACAAACAATTTTAATGAATAACTGTTGACTGAATGAATAAGTTACCTCTTATTTTTCTCTTATTTTGTCATGGAATAAAACAAAGACCACAGCAACTATATCTAAATATTTACCCTTCACAGGATTATTCCCATTGTGCCCCCCCATTGACTTATCTCTGTTGAGACACATGTGGCCTAATTATCAAATCCATTGGTTTGACAGTTCTCATTTTTGTTTATTTTGCTGTAAAGGAAATTTAGCACAATAAACTTATTTTTATTTTCCCTTCTGGCTTAATTTATTTTTATTGTTAAATATCAGAAGACAGAGGCATACATGTGTTTTCTGGTTAGTAGTGTACTGCAGAGTAAAACAACAAGATTTGACTTCAGGTAGATCTATATATGAATTCTAACTTGGCAATTGAATGAATGAGATCTGGGCTGTGATTGGGCTCAAAGAAATTAGATGACTTGTAAACCATCCATTTTCTTTAAATTTTAGCTATGTCTTTTTTTAAATTAAAAATATTTACAGCCGGGCTCGGTGGCTCAGCCTGTAATCCTGCGCCTTGGAGGCTGAGGTGAGTGAATTGCCTGAGCCGGCGGGTTCGAGACCTGCCTGGGCAACTTGGTGAGACCTCATCTCTACAATAAATAAAAAAAAAATTAGCTGGGCGTGGTAGCACGCGCCTGCAGTTCCAGCTACTTGGAAGGCTGAGGCAGAAGGATCGCCGGAGCCCAGCAGGTTGAGGCTGCGGTGGCTGGGAGTGGCCACTGCACTCCAGTCTGGGGGACAGAGTGAGACTCCAACTCAAAACAATAAAAAAAAATTTACCACACTTATTGTTATGACATGTAATATATAAAGCATATTAAATATTATACATATTTAATGCCTGAAATTATTTTTCTTTCTCAGAAGTATGTCAGATATTTAGAGATATTTTACTTTATTTGCAAGCAAGCTTAAACAGCATTAATCTTCATTGCCATTATGCCTCTGAAATTTTATCATCTTTTTTGGCAAGAAAATATAAGAAGGACTCTATAATTTGGTGACAAAAATTAGACACAAACCTAAGTTTAATATGTGTCAAGATTACGATGGCATGCTTCTAGTGACCTTAGGTCACAATAATTCTATGATTTCTTCCATGAGTTTTACACTTTTAACTCTTTCATTGTCAGTAATCCATTTTGGGTTAATTTTTGTGTACAGCATGAGGTAGGGTCCAACTTCATTCTTTTGCATGTGGATACCCAGTTGTTTCAGAACAAGTTGTTGAAATAATTTATTTTTGCAATTTACTTAGTTAGAAATTAATTGACCATAAGTGTAATGGTTTATTTTTAGGTTCTTTCTCTATATTTCTTATGCCAGTACTGTTATGACCCGATCCAACAATCGGCTGCTTCCCTTGCAGTCAATCAAATATGAAAGTTGGAAAGCTGGGAAAAGAAAGGAATTTTATTCTGATACCATGGGATCAGGGAACCAGCTATGTATTCACCAAAAACTTGTTCATTTAAGCAGAGTTTTCATCCAATATTTATAATAAAACATAGTTTATCTGTTTCTATTATTGATTAATAATTGATTAATAATGACCATTACTCAGTTTCCTTTTTAATCAGTGTTTAGACCCCAAACAGTTACTGTCACAAATCGGTGCTCAAATTGCATTAGTCCTGTCATTCTTCTGATATATTGATCAAGTTGGGGCTGTGTACTTTCCAACTGGTTGTAGTTTTTTGCTTATCCTGGGAGTTCTGTTTCACAAAACTTAATTAAGCATTATACATAAAATTAATACAAAGATATGAAAGAAGGTAGTTGTTATTTAGAGACTAGGAGAACAAATACATTTCTGGGTTTTAGAAAGTTTCAGCAGGGCCCATTTCTTATCTAGCTCCAGCAGAGGCTTTTCCAGATACATGAAGTTTGTGTGTATGTGTCTCCTTCTTATCAGGGGGTTCAGTGAGGATGATTGTGTTCCCTTCAATACCAGCAACAGTTACTAGATCCAAGGACAGTGAAGAGAGGACAAGGAAAAATGTTTACTTTTAAATTCAAGCGACTTCTTTATTTAGCCCAACTCAGCTTAATACAAGTTTCTAAGGCTTTTCTAAATGACTGTTTTAATATAACCAAAATGGTCTCTTTTCAACCTGTAACAGTACCACATTGTCTCAGTTACCATAAACTTGTAGTAAGTTTTAAACCTGTGTAAACTTTATTCATAAGGTTAACTATCATTAACTACACTTCTAAACTTTAATGTTCCATTCTTTTTCTGAACAGAAAGAAGTTAAATGTTTAAACTATAGCCATTATCAAACTGGGTACATAATTCATAAAAAGTCATCACATACAGGTGTGATCTCTCAGTCACCTTCTAGGAATACATAGACGATATTATTCTCATCAGCTGCTTATTCTAGTCACTTGACTTGATTTCATCTCATTGTATTCTTACTATTTCCACTAGATTTGAGTGGAATTATTTGTTTTATAGGTGATTACCTTATCATTTTTTTCCTTTCTCATATTTTCAAGACTTTTCTCTCTTTTACTTTACCATTTAAAAGGATCATTTTCAGTTTTGGGGGGTCAAACTTCCTAGGTATTTCTCTTAAGTAGTTTTTTTTTTTTGAGTTGGAGTCTCACTCTGTCGCCCAGACTGGGGTGCGGGGCCGCTCCCGGCCACCGCAGCCTCCACCTGCTGGGCTCCGGTGATCCTTCCACCTCAGCCTTCCAAGTAGCTGGAACTATAGGCACGTGCTACCACACCCGGCTAATTTTTTTATTTATTGTAGAGATGAGGTCTCACCAAGTTGCCCAGGTGGGTCTCAGACAATCCACTCACCTCAGACTCCCAAGGCGTGGGATTACAGGCTGAGCCACCAAGCCCGGCAAGTAGTTTTTCTTATTGTAACAAAACCATGTTGTGAAATTGTTTTGTCAATTAAGATAATCTATGTTGAGGTTCAACAACTTCATAATTTCAAAGTTTTATGGTAACAAAATCTGATAACTCACTCCTGCGACCTTTCTAACATGAGACATTTTAGTCTCTGAAGAACTCCAGTTGATAGAAGTCTAATTTTAACCTCTGTTTTCAAGATTACTGTAAAAATAAAAAAGACATTCCACAAAGCACACATCAGGGTTCAGTTTCTACCCTGAAGTGACATGTTTCAGCTACTTAAATTTCCTTGACTAAAGTGAGTCACATGACTGAACTAATATAAATGTGTCAAATTCTGTGCTTCGAAGGTAGATGTGATGAAAGATAATTTAACTTCCCCTTTTCCTATTTGGATATCTCTAATTTCTTTCTCTTACCTAATACTCTGGCTAGAACTTCCAGTACTATGTTAAATTTGAATGATGAGAGTAGATGTTCTTGTTTTGTGCTAGTTCTTAGGGGGCATGCTTACAGCTTAGTATGATGTTGGCAGTGGGACTGTCATAGATGATTCTTATTATTTTGAGGAATGACTGATGGCTAGGTGGTTCAGGGTATTATCATGAAGACCTATTGGATTTTATAATCATATTGACATAATCATGTAGTTTTTGGCTTTATTTCTATTTATTTGGTGATTTATATTTATTGATTTGCATATTTTGAACCAGACTTGCATCCTGGGAGTAAAGTATACATAGTCATCATGAATGATACTGGTAATATGGTGTTGAGTATGATTTGCTAGTATTTTATTGTTAGGATAATATTAGCTTTGTTGAACCAGGGAGTTTGGGAGGACATTTTCCTCCTCAGTTGCTTGAAATACATCCAGTAGGATTAGAACCAGTCATTCTATTTACATCTGGTAGAATTCAGCTGTTAAATAATCTGCCATTTTAGTAGGTAGATTATTTGCTACTGTGTCAATTTCTTTGTTATTGGCCTGTTCATAGTTTTCTTCTTGTTTCAATATTGGCAGGTGGTGTGTTTCCATGAATGTATCCGTTTCATTTAGATTTTTAGCTTATAATCATATAGATAAATATTATCTGATAATATTTTGTATTTTTTCAGGATCACATGTAATGCTGCTTTTTTCAATTATAATTGTATTTATTCAAATGTTCTCTCTCTCTTTTGAGTACTCATATGTTAGGTGTGTATATACATTCAAGATGGATATTTCTTGCTGTTGAATTAAGCCCTTTTTCGTTATGTAGTGCCCTTCATTGTCTTTTTTTAACTTTTATTTGTTTAAAGTTTTTTTTCTGTTAAAAGAACAGTGACTCCAGCTCTTTTTTTTCCTTTGCATTGAAGATCTTTTTTTATCCCTTCACTAGAGCCTACAGGTGTCATCGAAGTGATATGAGCTTCCTAAAGGCAGCAGAAGGATGGATTGTATTTTTTAAAATCCAATTTGCCACTCTGTGCCTTGAAGTGGGGGCATTTAGGTCATGTTAGTTATTGATATATGATAATTTGCTTCTACTGTATTTTTGTTAAGAAGTTATTTTGTGTTCTAAACTTTGTGGCAGATTTGAATGGTCTGTAAGTTGTGTGCTTACATGTGTAAGCTGTGTGCTTACATCGTGTTGGATGGTATTGTTCTTTTATTTCTATGTTTAGAACTCCCTTAGTGTCTCAAGTAGGGCTGGCCTATGGTTGAAAAATTTCCTTAACATTTATTTGTCTAGAAAGAACTTTAATTCTCCTTTACTTATAATGCTTAGTTTGGCAAGGTAAGTTTGGCTGGCATTTTTGTTTGTTTTAAATGCTACAAATGGGTCTCCAATCTCTTCTGGTTTGTAAGGCTTTTGTTGTGAAGTCTGCTCTTATTCTATTGGGTATTCCTTGGTAAGTGGTCTGTCCTTTCTCTCTAGTTGTCTTTAAGACTTATTCTTTCTTGTGGACCTTGGCACATCTATTAATTAATTATGTGCTTTGGAGATGGTTCTTGTATCTGCATAGCAGCCTCTCTAGCAAGACGGGGAATTATATATCTAAAGACTTATTCCAAGTTGTTAACACTTTCTTTTTATCTGGATTTCACGTCCAGGCGGAATGGCAGTAAGAGGAGAAAACACACACACAATGGTGGAACCACCATTTTGAAACCACAGTTCTGCCAAATTGAGAGAAAAGTTTTTTTCCTTAGATTTTATCTCCTGCTGTCTCAACTACCACCAGTTGTAATTACCACTGCAGGCATGACAGAATAGAAAAAAATAAGAGAAAAAAGTGGGTACATTCCAAACTCCTTAAGGGTTTTAGGGAGTCTCTTGTTCATTCATTGAGCCAGTAATACAATAAGTTTCTTGGGGCATTCTCTGTGCTCTGGCACTTACTTCTAGACTTCTAGGTTTTCAATACATGGAGCTCTGGCTAAGCTTGCCATACACACACACACACACACACACACACACACACACACACCCGTATATATTTTTTTCTTTTTTTTTTTTTTTTTTGTTT
>NW_007246669.1:195478-218579 GCF_000164805.1 Carlito syrichta | reverse complement strand
TCACCCAGACTGGAGTGCAGTGGCCGTTCCCGGCCACTGCAGCCTCGACCTGCTGGGCTCTGGTGATCCTCCGCCTCAGCCTTCCGAGTAGCCGAATTACAGACATGCGCTACCACGCCCGGCTGATTTTTTGATTTATTGTAGGGATGAGGTCTCGCTGCCCAGGTGGGTCTCGAACCCGCGGGCCCAGGCAATCCACTCACCTCAGCCTCCCAAAGGCACAGGATTACAGGCTAAGTCACCGAGCCTGGCTTATATAAATATTTCTAATATGAGTTTTCTTCAGTCTGAAGAACATAATTTATTCCATTTTTCACTAGTCTGTTGGTGATGAAATGTATTTGTTTTTCTTTATTAAACAATGTCATCATTCTTTCACCAATTCTAAATGATATTTTGTATGAGTGCAGAGTTCTGGCTTGTTATTGCTTTTCTATGGCATTTTAAAGGTACAGCTCAATGTTTTAAAGACTTTTTGGTTCCCTATGAGAAATCTATTAATTCAAGCTGTTTCCATATGTTATGAAATCATTTTCTGATTGTTTTTATTTTTTTTTTTCATTTTCTTTGTTTTTTGGCAGTAAGATTATGGTTTGTATCGGCATAATTATCCTTGATTTTACTTATTTTTGTTTTGCTGAACTTTTGGGATCTGTAAATCTATGTCCTTCAAAAATTATGACACATTTTTGCCATTATTTAGCTTTTTTTTTACTATGATATTTTATTCTTCTAAAATTTAAAAGCACAAACTTTAGGTATTTTGCTAATATTTCACAGATTTTTGAGGCTGTATTCCAAATATTTTCTATATTTTACTCTCTGTTTTTCAAATTGAACCATTTATATTGACTTAAAACCAAGATCACTATTTACCCTATCTTTTCCATTCTGCTATTGAGACCAATTAACACATACTTTTATATTAGATGTTTTAATTTTTAGTTCTAAAATTTGTTTGATGCACTTTGAGTTTTTATTTTATTGCTGAGAACTTCTATGTTTGCATTTTTTTTTCTTTCACATTTTTGTATTATAAAGATATGGGGTACAATTCAGGGTTTGGTATACAAACATTGATTATGCAAGTACCCTTGTTGATGAGGTATGTCCCTCCTTCCCCTAGCTGTTTCTCTCAACTGCTAATCCCATCGTATCTCCCCTGACAGTTTCCCACTACTGCCAATCATTTTCTTATAGTATTATAATTGTTCGAGGTCCACTTATGAGGGACAATATATGGGTCTCTGTTCCTTGTTTCTGTGATAGATCACCGAGTATGATCAACTCTGAATCCATCCAAGTTGCTACAAAGTCCATATGTTTGTCCTTCTTTATGGCTGCATAATATTCCATTGTGTATATGTACCATATTTTTTTATCCAGTCTAGCTTTGATGGGCAACATGGTTGGCTCCATGTTTCTGCTATTGTGAATAGAGCTGTAACAAACATACGTGTGCAGGTATCTTTTTTTGTAGAATGATTTCAGTTTCTCTGGGTACATTCTCAATAGGGGGATTGCTGGGTCATGTGGAAAGTCAATTTCTAGTTCTTTTAGATACTGCCACACTGTCTTCCAAAGAGGTTGCACTAGTTTGCATTCCCACCAACAGTGTAGAAGCTTTCCTTTTTCTCTGCATCCTTGCCAGCATCTGTTGTTGTTTGTTTTATTAGTGATGGCCATTCTTACTGGGGTTAGGTGACATCTCAGTGTGGTTTTGATTTGCATTTCTCCGATGATGAGTGAGGCTGAGCACCTTTGCATGTGTCTGTTGGCTGCCCATGTATCTTTTTTTGATGAGTGTCTATTCATGTCTTTTGCCACTTTTTAATGGGGCTTTTTTTTTTCCTTTCAGTGCGTTTGAGTTCCTTGTAGATCTTACATATCAAACCTTTGACAGATATACAGCTGGAAAATATTATTTCCCTTTCTGTGGGCTGTCTCCCTGCTCTCTTGATGGCTTATTTTGCTTTGCAGAAGCTCGTTAATTTTATGAGGTCCCACTTGTCTATCTTATTTCTTAAGGTATGGACATTTAGGGTTCTGAATAGGAATTGGTAGCCAGTTCCAATTTCCATAAGGGTGTCTCCTGCATTTTCTAAGATTCTTATAGTTTGAGGTTTTTATGATTAAGTCTTTGATCCATTTAGAGTAATTTTTGTATATGGTGATAGGTAGGGGTCCTGTTTCAATCTTATGCATGTGATCAGCCAGTTTTTCCAGCATCATTTACTGAATAGGTTCTCTTCTCCCCAGTGGTTGTTGTTGGAGGCTTTGTCAAAAGATGAGTTGGTTGATATATTGAGACTTTGCTTCTGTATCTCTATCCTGTTCCATTGGTCTATGTGTCTGTTCTTGTACCAATACCAGGCTGTTTTGATTACTGTAGCCTTATAGAAAAGTTTGAAGTCTGGAAGTGTGATACCTCCTGCTTTGTTTCTTTAGCTAAGGATTGTTTTGACTATTTGTGGTCATTTATGTTTTGATATGAATTTCTGTATTGCCATTTCCAGGTCTGAGAAGAATTATGTTGGTAACTTAATGGGTATTGTGTTGAATCTGTAGATTGCCTTTGGTAGGATGGATATCTTAACACTGTTGATTCTTCCTACCCATGAGGATGATATATTTTTCCATTTGTTTGTGTCTTCTTGGATTTCTTTGAGCAGTGTTTTGTAGTTCGCATTGTAAAGGTCTTTCACTTCTCTGGTTAGGAACATGCTTAGATATTTCATTTGTGTGTGTGTGTGTGTGTGTGTGTGTGACTATTGTGAATGGGATTGTGCTTTTAATTTGGGTCTCTGCCTGCCTGTTTTTGGTGTAGAGGAATCCAATTGTCTTTTGCACATTTATTTTGTCAGAGACTTTGTCAAAGTCCTTTATCAGTGCCAGCAGATTTTTGACAAATTTTCTTGTATTTCCAAGGTATAGGATCATATCATTAGCAAAGAGGTATAACCTGACTTCCTCTTTTCCTATTTGGACACCTTGGATTTCTTTCTCTTGTCTAATTGCCCGAGCTAGGTCTTCCAATACCATAGTTGAACAAGAGGGGTGAGAGTGGGCAACCTTGTCTTGTTCCAGTTTTCAGGGGAAATGTTTCTAATTTCTGCCCATTTAGCAATATGTTAACTGCAGTTATCATAGATGGCATTTACCATTTGAGGTATGTTCCTTCTATACCTAGGTGTTTGAGGGTTTTTTTTTTTTTTATCAAGAAGCTGGATTTTATCAAAAGTTGTCTCTGCATCTAATGAGATAATCATGTGTTTCTTGTTTTTACATCTTTTGGTAAATTTAGTTACATTTATGGTCTTGTGAAAGTTGAACAAGCCATGCATCCTGGGGATGAAGCCTACTTGGTCATGGTGGATAATTTCTGAGATGTGTTTTTGGATCCGATTTACTAGACTCTTGTTGAGGATATTTGTACCTATGTTCATAAGGGATATTGACCTGTAGTTCTCTTTTTTTTGTTGTTGGATCTTTACCTGGTTTGGGTATCAGTGTACTGTTAGCTTCTTAAAATGATTTGGGAAGAATTCCATCTTTCTCAATTGCCTGGAATACTTTCAGTAGGATTGGTGTCAGCTCCTCCTTGTACATTTTGTAGAATTCTGCTGGAAAGCCATCTAGTTCAGGGCTTTTTTTGTAGGTAGTTTTCGTACGACTGAGTCAATTTCCTGGGTTGTTATTTGTCTTTTTGGTGTCTCAGTGTCTTCTTATTTCATACTGGGGTGGTTGTGTGGTGTCAGAAATTCCTCCATTTCATTTAGGTGATCAAGTTTGTTTCCATATAGATGTACATAGTAATCTCTGATAATCTTTTGTATTTCTTCAGGGTCATTTGTGACTTGATCTTTTGTATTTCTGATTGTGTTTATTTGGGCTTTTTCTCTCTTCTTCTTGGCCAGTCTAGCTAGGGAATCATAAATCTTGTTTATCCTTTCAAAGAACCAGCTTTTTGTTTCATTGATTTTTGTGTTATCTTTTTGTCTTCTATGTCCTGGATTTGGGCTTTTATTTTGGTGATCTGGATTCTTTTGCTGAAGCTAGGGTTTTGGCGCTCTTACCTTTTTAGCTCCCTTAGGTGTCTTGTTGGGCTCTCCACTTGTGATCTTTCCATTTTCTTGATGTGTGCTCGTATATATATAAATTCCCCTCTTAGAACTGTTTGTATGGCATCCCAGAGGTTTTGGTAAGATGTTTCTTCATTTTCATTTGTTTCCAGGAATCTTTTAATTTCTGCTTTGATTTCAGTGTTGACCCAATAGTTGTTCAGCATCGTGCTGTTTAGTGTCCATGTCTTTGTGGACTTTGGTGAAATGTTGTTGGTGTTGACATTTATTTTTATTCCACTGTGGTCTGAGAATGTGCATAGCAAGATTTCAAACTTATGGAATATTTTTATGCATGATTTATGACCAAGGATGTGATCAATCTTGGAGTATGTTCCATGTGGTGAAGAGTAGAATGTATATTCTGTGGTTGTTGGGTGCAATAATCTGTATCTATTAAGTCCAATTTGTGGAATGTGACGTTTAGGTCCTGGATCTCCTTGTTGATTTTTTGCCTCAATGATCTATCTAGGGCTGTTAGTGTATTCAAGTCTCCTGCTATAATAGTGTTAGAGTCAATATCTTTTTTAGTTTACTTAGTAGTAACTTTATAAATGCTGGTGCTCCTGTGTTGGGTGCATATGTGTTTAGGATGGATATTTCTTGTTGATGGATTGTACTTTTTATCATTATTTCATGTCCTTTTTCATCTTTTTAAATTTTTGATCACTTAAATGTTGTTTTGTCTGATATTAAGATCACATTAAGATCCTGCCTTCTTTAGTGATCCATTTGCCTGGAAACTTGTTTTCCATCCTATATCTTTGAGTCTGTGTGTTTCCCTTGTAGTGAGATGAGTCTTCTGGATGCAGCAAATAACTGAATCATAGTTTCTTATCCAGTTTGCCAATCTGTGTCTTTTCAGTGGAGCATTTAGTCCATTCACATTCAGGTTGTTTATTGAAATGTGATTGCTTATTGCTCTCATGAGGTTCTTATAAAGCTTTTTCTTTGTTTGCTTGTTTTCTTTGACTTTGCGGTTAATGTATGTATGTGTTTTCATTTTTCTTGTTGCACTGTATTCTCTGTTGATTCTGTGCTCTGCTCTTCTCTTAGGAAGTGTATGGTCATTCTTTTTTTTTTCTTTCTTCTGTGCTTAATATCTTTTTAAGTCTCTCCTGTATAGCTAGTCTGGAAGCTGCATAATTTCTCAGGGATTTGATGCCTGGGAAGGATTTTAATTCTTCATCACTGATGAAGCTCAGCTTGACTGGATAGGAAAATCTTGGTTGAAATTGTTTATCTTTGAGGACTTTGAATACAGGGCTCCAGTCCCTTCTTTCTTGTACTGTTTCTGCCAATAAGTCTGCTGCCATTCTGATTGGCTTTCCCCAGAAGGTAGTCTGACCTTTCATTCTTGCTGTCTTTAAGATTTTTTCTTTTGTGCCTACTTTGTGTAGGTGAATTACTATGTGTCTGGTGGTTGGTCTTCTCATTTGATGTCTTGTGGGGGTTCTCTGTATCTCTTGTACTTGTCTAGTCACATCTCTGATGAGATGGGAAAAGATTTCTTGAATTACCTCCTAGAATACTTGCTGCAAATTGTTCTCCATTTCCCTTTCTTCTTCTGGGATGCAAATCAGGCATAGGTTTGGCCTCTTTATATAATTGCACATGTATTGTAGGCTTTGCTCTTTCTTTCTGAGTCTTCTTTCTATGTTTTTTATAGATTGGGTTAATTCCATGTTCTGGTCTTCAAGTTCTGAGATTCTTTCTTCAGTTAGGTTAATTCTGCTTTCCATGCTTGTCATCTTGTTATTTACTTCTTAGATGAAGATTTTTATTGCCAAAATCTCTGTTACAAGTTCTTTCAGTTTTGCATCTTGTCTTTCTTGAGTCTTTTTCACTCTTTCCATCCATTCTCTAATCTCTGTCATATTCTGGGGCCAGTCATTGATGACTTCCATTGTTTTGGCACCAAGGTCTGATTTTTCAGGAGTTTTGTCTTTGGCACACTTGAAATTGTCCTAGGTCTTCCTTTAGTTTTTCCTCATTTGTGACAGATCTCTTATTTTTCTCTTTAGTTCTGTTGTCAGCATCTGTGGGAGAGGCTTTCCCTTTTGATGTTTGCTCAGTCCTCTATTCTTCCCTGATCCGAGCTCTAGATTTGTTTTGTTTTTAAATAGGACAGTGAATGGGAAGCTTTGCTGTCTCTTGTAGTTGTCTTTTTTTTTTTTATTTGGAATCTCACTAAGTCACCCAGGCTGGAGGGCAGTGGCATGCTTCTGGCCACTGCAGCCTCGACCTGCTGAGCTCAGGCAATCCTTCCACCTCAGCCTTCCAAGTAGCTGGAACTACAGGCACATACTACCATACCTGGTTAATTTTTTGATTTATTGTAGAGATGAGGTCTCGCCAAGTTGCCCAGGTGGGTCTTGAATCCGTGGACTCAGGCATTCCACTCACCTCAGACTCCCAAAGGTGTGGGATTACAGGCTGAGCCACTGAGCCCGGCTTGTAGTTTTTGAAATTCGAATAAAGTAAAAGATGAGGCACTAGGATTCAGAAATTATTTGCAAATTACAATGTTCCCTTACTGTGGTATGTGTTCCCTGAGACCCACTCTCCACCACCATCTATATGCTGATGCAAAGCAGAAACCAATGAAAAAAACTACTGAACTCACACACATGGACATACACACATACTCCAAAACAAACTGGAATAACAACAAAGTGAAACAAAACCAACCACAGCAACAACAAAAAAACAGAAAAGCAAACACACACACGCATGCCCAGCATAAAGAAAACAGAAAGACTGGAGGAGGGGGAAAATGGAATTTAGGTCAAACCCTCACACATATTTTGACACACACCTTAAACTATAAGAAATGAAAATAAAAACCCAGAAGAACAAAAGAGCAAAAACAAACCAACAACAGCAACAGAATTGAAGAATGAACATTCAGTCATTCACATACACACATAAACAGAAAACAACAAATAAAAGAAAGAAACAGAAAAAGAAAAGAAAAAATACCTGGAGGGGGGTTGCAGATCAAACCCTCACATACACATTCATGTACAAAGGAAAAATATTTAAAAAATAAATGAACAGTCAAAAAATTTTTAAAAAAAATGTTTTTAATGGAAAATTTAAAAAAGCCTGGCCTCTTGTGGCAGGCTCTGTAATTGTTCCACTAATCATGTGTCTCCAACAGTCCCCTCTTTCACTCTCTCAGTACCTGAAGCAGGGAAGGAGGAGGGGTAGTGGAAATGGGTAGGGCTGTGGTCTTCCCCTTCCACACTTGTATGGTCAGAGAGATCTCCTCCGGTGGTGGGGAGGTACGGAATTGTCTCTTCCCCAGGTATGCACTTGTGGTGGGGGGGGTGTCCCAGTCAGGCCTGTTGTGAAATGGAGTTATCCTATTACGACTGACTTCCAGGATCTGACTGGGTTTGTCCCTCTCTGTCGTGGCCCAGCAGTGTGGGTCTGATGTTCAGAGGATTGCTGGGGAGGAGGGGGTTTGGAGCAGCCCCGGACACATCACTGATCTCTTTGGAGTTCTTCTTCATCCTTTTCTGACCCCACCCTTTGTCCCACAGCTGGATCAGGGTAGGGAGTGGGGTACCTGCAACTCAGCACTCGTCAGGTCCCTACGAAGTTTGTGCTTTCGGGATATTCCCTCTGGGTCACAATCAATCCCTGAGTAGTAGATCTGCCTGTCACAGATGTCAGATCTGTTGCTCCATGGTGAGTGAGTTGGAGCAGTTTCCTGCCCCACCTTCAAGATGGTGGTGGGGTGCCTCTCTTATCCTTTTCCATGGGACTTTGCCTCTGGACCCCCTCTGCAGTCCCTGCTGCCAGTGCCCTGCCAGGTGCCGAAGTGGTGAGGCAAAGCCAGGAGCCAGCAGTCTCTTTCCTGCTACACCAGTTAGGGACAACCTGGAGCAATGTTTTCTCCCCACCACTTTTGTCTGTTTAAAAAATAATAATGGCTCTTGGCTTCTGTGACCTAGGAAGAGCCAAGGACAAAGCAGAGAAGCTGCAACACTAGCTGTTGCACCAGGGGCCTGGCTACTTGCTCATGAGTCCCCACTTAGCCAGTCTCTCCCAGCATTTTCTTCCCAGGGAGGGTTTGTTGATTGAAAGAAAGAAAGAAAGAAAGAAAGAAAGAAAGAAAGAAAGAAAGAAAGAAAGAAAGAAAGAAAGAAGAAAGAAAGAAAGAAAGAAAGAAACAGAAAATGGCACTCAGTTTCTGTGTCCTGGGAGTTGCTAGGGTCCTAGTCCAGCACTGTGGCACCAGCCACTGCACCAAGAGAGCCCTGGACACTAGCTCCCTAGCCCTCACTCAGTCACTCACTCACACACCCACTCACTCACCAGCATGTACACAAAATTTTCCATACATTCACTCACTCACACGGGGACTTGCATATTCCAACTGGTTTGGCCACCATCTCTCTGTCTGTTTTGTTTTGTTTTTAAAGATGTAGGGAACAAGTCAGGATGAGTACCTAACTGGTTTAGGTACAGATGAAGTTTTGGGCCTCCCACTGGACGTCATTAAACCTGGATTAGCATCAGGTATTCTTTTATGATGTTATGTGCTCCCCCTTCCTCCTCTGGCAGTGTGACACTCTTGCTAATCCCATTATTGTGGTATTACAGTAAGTATTCCATGTCCACTTATGAATGAGAATATGTGGTACTCAGTTGTTTTGTTTCTGTGAATGATGACTGAGTATGATAGACTTCAAATCCATTCAAGTTGCTGTGAAGTCCATATGTTTGCCCTTCTTTATGATTGTGTAATATTCCATCATCTATATGTACCACATTTTTTTAATCCAGTATAGTTTCAATGGGCAGTGTGGTTGGTTCCAAGTTTTTCCTATTGTGAATAATGCTGCACTAAACATGCGTGCACAGATATATTATTTGTGGAATGATTTTATTTCCTCCAGGTATATTCATCGAAGGAGTATTCCTGAGTTGTATGGAAGGTCAATTCTAGTTCTTTTAGAAATCACCACACTGTTTTCCATAGAACTGGAATTAGTTTGAACTCCCACTAACAGTATAGAAGCGTTCCCTTTTCTTCACATCCTCACCAGCATCTGTTGTTTTTTATTTTATTAACTCCATTCTTACTGGAGTTAGTTGGTATCTCAAGATGGTTTTAATTTGCATTTCTCTAATAATTAGTGAGGCTGAGCATTTTTTTCATGTCTCTTGGCTACTCATATATCTTCCTTTGAGAAGTGTCAATGTTTTTTGCCCATTTTAATGAGGCTATTTGTTTTTTCCTTTCAGCACATTTGAGTTCCTTGTAGATCCTGAATGTTTTTAATTTCCATTCTGTGGGCTTTCTCCTTGTTCTATTGATGATTTCTTTTGCTTTGCAGAATCTTTTCAATTTAATGAGGTCCCACATGTTTATCTTTTTTCTTATGATCTGGACATCTGGGGTTTTGATCAGGAATTCATTGCCTATTCCAACTTCTGTAAAGGTGTCTCCTGCATTTTCTAAGATTCTTATAGTTTGAGGTTTTATATTTAGGTTTTTGATAAATTTGGAATTGATTTTTTTGTATGGTGATAGGTAGGGGTCCTGTTACCTTTATCTTCATGTGGTCAGGCAGGTTTACCAGCACCATTTACTGAATAGGTTCTCCTCTCCCCAGTGGTGGTTGGTGGAGACTTTCTCCAAGATGAGTTGGTTGAGAAATTGAGGTTTTGCTTCTGGAATCACTATTCTGTTCCACTAGTTTACATGCCCGTTCTTGTGCCAGTACCAGGGTGTTTTGACTTTTGTAGACTTATAATAAAGTTTAAAGTCCGGAAGTGTGATACATCCTATTTTGTTTCTTTTGCTGAGAATGTTTTTGTCTAATCATAGTCATTTCTATTTCCAAATTAATTTCTGTATTGTTTCCAGATCTGAGAAGAATTATGATGGCAATTGAATAGACATTGTGTTGAATCTGTAGAATTCCTTGGGTAGGATGGATATTTAACAATGTTAATTATTCCAATCCATGAGTATGGTATATATTTCCATTTGTTTGTGTCTTCTTTGATTTCTTTGAGCATTGTTTTGTAGCTTTTGTTGTAAAGTTATTTTTCCTCTGTGGTTAGGAAGATGCCAAGTTATTTCTTTTTATTTATTTATTCATTCATCATGGCTATTGTGAATGAGATTTTGCTTTTTATCTGGTTCTTGCCTGTTTGTTTTTGGCATATAAGAATGTAATTGTCTTTTGCACAATGATTTTATACCTGAGAGTTTGCCAAATTCTTATCAGTGCAAGGGGGTTTTTGCAGATTCCCTTGGGTTTTCAGGTATGGGATCATATTGTCTGTGATGAGGGTTAACTTCCTCTTTTCCTATTTATATACCCCTGATTTCCTTCCTTGTCTGATTGTTCTAGCTAGGACTCCCAATACTATGTTCAACAGGAGGGGTGAAAGTGGGCAGCTTTGTCTAATTCCAGTTTTCAGAGGAAATGCTTCCAGTTGGTGTCTATTTAGTAATATGTTGACTATAGGATTTATCATGGATGGCTTTTACTATTTTGAAGTATGTTCCCTCTGTACATAGGTGTTCAAGAGTTTTTACCTAGAATGGATGCTATATTTTTGTCAAAAAGCCTTTTTTGCATCTAATGACATAATTATGTAGTTCTTGATTTTACTTCTGTTGGTGTATTTAATTGCATTTATGGTCTTGCAGTTGTTGAACCAGCCCTGAATCTCAGTGATGAAGCCTACTTGGTCTTAGTGGATAATTTTTGAGATGTGTTGATGGATCCAAATTGCAAGAATCTTGTTGAGAATTTTTGCATCTATGTTCATAAGGAATATTGGACTGTAATTCTCTTTCTTTGTTGAGTCTCTTTCTAGTTTGGAGATCAGTGTGATTTTAGCTTCATAAAATGTTTTTGGGAGTGTTTCATCTTTCTTGATTGCCTGGAATGCTTTCTATAGGATTGGTATCAGTCTCCACCTTGTATGTTTTATAGAATTCTGATGGAAAACCATCTGGTCCAGGTTTGTTTGTTTTTTTTTTCCTGGTAGGTCATTTTTTAAATGATGAAGTCAATTTTCCAAGTTGTTATTGGTCTATTTAGGCTCTCTTTTTCTTTTTTGTTTCAACCTTGGGAGGTTGTGTGATGCCAGAAAGTCCTCTATTTTGTTTAGGTTTTTAAATTTGTTTCCATACAAATGTGCATAGTAATCTCTGATAATCTTCTGTATTTGGGGGGGGTTGGTTGTGACTTGATCTTTTGAGTTTATTCAGGCTTTTTCTCTCTTTTTCTTAGTTAGTCTGGTTAGGTGTCCATCAAAATTTTTTATCCTTTCAAAGAACCAACTTTTTTTTTGTTTCATTGATTTTTTAAATGATATTTTTATCTTTTATGCCCCATATTTGATGGTTTTTTTTTTTTTTTTACTTTGATGATCTATATTCTGCTGAACTTAGTGTTTTGGTGGTCTTTTCTTTCCAGCAACTTTACATGATATATTAGGTTGCTAACTTGTGATCTTTCTATTTTCTTGATATGTGTTCATAGAGATATGAATTCCCCTCTCAGTACTGTTTTAATAGAATTCCAGTGGTTTTGGAAAGATGTGTCTTTGTTTTCATTTGTTTCCAAGAATCTTTTAATTTCTGTTTTGATTTTTGTGTTGACCAGGAGTTGTTCAGCATTGTGCTGTTTAGTGTTCATGTCTTTGTGTGTTTTGGTGGAATTTTGTTGAAGGCAACACTTTCTTTTTATTTCACTGTGGTCTGAGAAGGTGTATGGTAGTATTTAGATCTTACGGAATTGGTTTATGCTTGATTTATGGCTGAGGATGTGGTAAATTTTGGAGTATGTACCATATGATGCTGAGTAGAGTATATATTCTGTGGTTGTTGGGTGGAGTGTTCTGTAGGTATCCATTAAGTCCATTTGGCCAAGCATCAAGTTGAGGTTTCAGATCTCCTTGTTGATGTTTTGCCTAGATGATCTATCTAGGGTTGTTAGTGGAGTATTTAATTCCCTGGTTATAATAGTGTTACAGTCAGTATTCTTTTAAAAATTTAATTAGTAGTTTCTTTATAAATCCAGGTGCTCCTGTGTTGGTTGCTTATATATTTTTGTTGATGGATTGAAACATTTATCATTATGTAATACCCTTCCATATCTTTTTAAATTTTTGATAACTTGAAGGTTGTTTTATATTAAAATCACAACTCCCACCCTCTTTTGTTTTCTGTTCACCTGACAGTGTATTTTCCATCCTTTAACTTTGAATCTGTGGCTGTCATTTGTAGTGAAATATGTTTCCTGGAGGCAGCATATTGTTGGGTTGTGCTTTATTATTCAGTTTGCTATTCTATGTCTTTACATTGATGTATTTAGTCAATTCACATTTTGGTTGACTATTGATATTTGAGAGTTTATCCTTGTAATGAGGCTCTCTTTTTTAATTTTTTTTTATTTAAAGATTTGGAGTACAATTCTGGATTAGGTATATAAGTGGTCACCATACAGGAGGTGCTTGCAAAATTTTTTGTTTGTTTTCCTTTAACTTTTGGATTGATGTATATGTATTTGCAGTCATAATGTATTCTCTATTGATTCTGTGTTTTCTGGTTCTCTTGGGACGTGTGTGACTATCCTTTTTTTCTTTCTTCTATTTTTAGGACCTTATTATGTGTCTCCTGTAGAGCTGATCTGGAAACAGTATAATCTCTTAGGGATTGGATGTGTGGGAAAGATTTTAATTCTCCATTACTGATACAGTTTAGCTTAGGAAATTCTTGGTTGGAATTGTTTATCTTTGAGATCTCTGAAGATTAAAGTCTAGTCTTTTCTAACTTGTAGTGTATCTATTGATACGTCTGCTGCTATTCTAATTGATCTTCCTTGGTAGGTAGTTTGACTTTTCTCTGTCACTGCCTTTAGGATTTTTCTTTTGAACCTACTTTTTGTAAGTGAATTACTATGTGTCTAGCAGTGGGTATTCTCAACTGATGCCTTGCAGGTGCCCTCTGAATAGCTTTTGTTTTGATGATTATGTCTCTGATTAGATGAGAGAACTTTTCTTGAATAACCTCACAGAATGTTTGTTCCCAGGAGTTCTCTGTCTCCCTTTCTGCCTCAGGAATGCCAATCAGGTATAAGTTTGGCTTCTTAATATAATTGCACATCTTTTGGAGGCTTTGTTTCATCTTTTTCAGTTTCTTTTCTATGTTTTTAACAGTTTGAGTTAGTTCCATATTTTGTTTTCAAGTTCTGAGATTCTTCTTCATTAATTCTGCTTTCCATACTTGTCAATTTATTATTTATTTTGCTCACTGTATTCCTTATTGTCAACATCTTAGTTACCAACTCTTTCATGCTTTCTTCTTGCCTTTCTTCATTTTTACTCATCCTGTCCATTAATTCCTTGATATCTGGCTTTGAGGTTTGAGATCAGTCTTTCAGGGAGTTCTTCATTGTTTGAGTCCCCAAGTCTGTATTCTTAGGGGTCTGGGAAAGGGAGTTCCTGTGTTCTTCCATTGATTCTTCTTCATTTGTAATGATCCTCCCCCCCTTTTATTCCTTTTTAATTCCATTGTTCACTTGGTGGTGGGATATCTTTCACTTCTGTTTGCTCAACTCCTTATTCTTCCTTAGGGATGGGGTCTGGATTTGTTCAATTTTGAAGTTGGTCTGGGGCTGGGTATTGTGTTTTCTTTTTTTCAGCTTTGAGATTTGATTAAGGTGTAATGGGGGGAACTATGATCCAGAAGCTACCTGCAGATTGCAGTATTTGCTGACTGAGGTGTGGGCCCCCTAGAAACCACTTACCACCACCTTACAATATGTCCATGTGGTGGGAACATATTTATACCCCCTGAAACCAAAATAAGAAAAGAGAAAGGAAAAGAACAGAGAAAGAAAGAAGAGAGAAGAAAGGAAGAGGAAGAGATACAAGAAGAAAAATGAAAACAAGCAGACAAGCAAATGAATGGATAAACAAACAAACAAACAAAAATACAAAAAATAAAATGAAGATACACTCACCCCCAAATATTCCCATCCAAAAATAAAAGAGGTAGGAAAATGGGTAAAATCATATCAGAACACATACAAGATATTTATAGAGAGAACAAGCCAAACAAACAAACAAAATTTTACGAGTCCTGCTTGTGACTGTTTCTAAAATTTCTGGTTTCTTTCCTTAAAAAAAAAAAGACTGGCATGTTCCAAACACTGCATCTTTGGGCTCACTGCAGAAGGGAATGATCTCTAGACCCTCTTTTTCTGCTCTCAGGGCGTGTCCATCAGGCTTCTTTCCATTTGGGTCATATGTCCCATGGGCTGTTGGGGTTGGGGGGACTGGATCAGATCAAGACTCACCCCCACTCATCTGTTACTAGGTCTCCCACTCCAGTTGCACACATCTGTTAATGGTCCAGAGTCGAGGGTGAGGTGTCTGGGTTTCCAAGCTGGCACTGTATCTCCAAAACTGTGCAGTTGGAGTATCCTCTCTGGGTCCATGATGATCGATCCCAGAGGGTTGCAGAGATTGCTCCTCAGTCTCAGGATGCAGGCTGCTCAGTAATAAGCAAGCTGGAGCACATCTCTGCCTGGGTTCAGGGAGGAAAAAATGGCATCAGCCCACGTCTTCTCCTGTGGTGAGGCTCAGCTCCAGATATCCTCCCCGTGCCTTCTTCACAGCCCCTACTGCCAGTGTCTGGCCTGTTGGCTCAAGGGGTGAGGTTGGGCCAGGTGCCAGATGCTGAGAGGTGGCTGGTCTCTGCTGCCTTTTCCCAAGAGATGCTTCAAGAATGGCAGGTGTCCTATGCAGAGGGGGTGCCAAATTTAGAGCAGTGACAAATTGCAGCCACTACTTCAGGGAAGTCCCGGGTACTTGAGCTCATGTTTCCCCTTAGTTGGACATTCATCACCCACTCACGCACACACACTTAAGCAGGTTCATCTTTATGCAAACTCACTCATGCAGAGACTCACACACTTTGGTTTCATTTTCTTCTTTGTCATGTATTCTCCATTCATTTCAGTACTCTTTTTCCTTACCACATGAAGTATGGCAAAAATGTCTGCTTTCAAGTCTTTGATAACTCCTTCACTTTTATTATGTCTTTGTTGGCATCTGTTGATTGCCTTTCTCCTTTAGGATTGGTCCAGTGTTCCTGGTTGTTTCTTCATGGAGTAATGTTTTGTTGTAAACTGAATATTTTCAATATTACACTAAGATTTGGGGTCCTATTAAAATATTATAAAAGTGTTTTTTTTGTGTGTAGTTGGCAACCAACCCAGCTAGGCTCATAACACAAGGTCCATCTAATTTTCTATAGTTGGTAGCTCCAGTTTAGTTTTCAAGTTTTTGCTATGTTGCTTTTGAGCCACACATGTGCTACTCAGGGTATTATCTTGAACTTGCAGATTGTTTATACCTTATTTTTCCAGTTCTCAAAGATTTTCTGAACTTCTTTGAGTTTTTTTTTAATGTATATGAACTTGACCTTGGATTTCTTCATACACAAGATCAGGGGATTTTTTCTTAAGCTCCCTCTTTTCAAAGACTTCCTTATTACTTTCTGACTACAAGGAATCTTCCCCCCCACGTCCTCCTGTTTAAAAAGTAGCTTTTCTGAGTGTTACTTTCCTAGGCTGTATTAGAATGCTTGATAACTAGAACTACCCTCAGGACAAAAAAATGAGTAAGAGTAAAAGTAAAGAAAATGATACAGAAAAATTTCTCACACTTTTAAAATCACAGGTCCTCTTTGTTCCATTTTTCCTGGTAGGTCTGAATAAGAGAAAAGAGATGAAGAAGAAGAAGAAGAAGAAGAAGAAGAAGAAGAAGAAGAAGAAGAAGAAGAAGAAGAAGAAGAAGAAGAAGAAGAAGAAAGAGGAGGAGGAGGAGGAGGAGGAAGAGAAGGAGGAGGAGGAGGAGGAGGAAGAGAAGGAGAAGAAGAAGAAGAAGAAGAAGAAGAAGAAGAAGAAGAAGAAGAAGAAGAAGAAGAAGAAATGAGATTCTTTTTACAGTCAAGCCTATAGGGATCCTTTTCCTAGTTACTCTGGTGAAAAGACAAGAGGGTTTCTGGGAGGATTTGCCGAAGTTCCTGCTGCCATTTTAATATTTGAGCTATCCTCCAGTCAAAGCTCTGAAATAGAAAAATGTTCAGAGAAACAAAAAAACTCACATCTATAAAGATTGGCATTCTTCCCAATCTGGATGTTATTGCCAACTTTTCAGAGTCTTCAGTCCTTTTATGTTTTCTACAGTTCTGGGTGTCGAGTTTACTCTACTAACCTGTCCAACAATAGAAGTTGAAAGTATTGTATTTTAATGGGTAGTTTATTGCATGGACTATGATAGTTTTTTAAAATTTATTTTTACTTTGTATATGTCACTTTCATGTCAATGTTAAAACTCACCTAAAATACAGTGAAAAATATTGGCCTTCCTCCCTGTGCATGCTACATTTCTAATTGAAATACTGAATTATTTAAGATGTTTCTTTCTGGAGACTAAAAGCAGAACATTATGAGTTTGTAATTTTCCTTCTAAGATATTGGGATTTTAGTGACATGTATCATGACTATCTAAATTTCTGGGTAAATTTAAATAAATTTCTGGATAAATTTTAAATTCCCAAATGGTGGGCTTGCCCTCAACAATTGGCATGAATTGACTGGTATTCAAATTAAGACAAAACTCTTAAAACTTTCCCTTGTTTTCTGTCTTTGAAAGGTACTTCTTGGTGAGAAGTGGAGGTAGAAGTATACTCTGTCAAAACAATATTTTTTCTTTAGGTATCCAGTCGAAGGTTAAAGAAAGGAAACTATTGTCATATTTTCTTTTCTTTTTTTTTTTTTTTAAGTTGGAGTCTCACTCTGTCACCCAGACTGGAGTGCAGTGGCCACTCCCGGCCACTGCAGCTTTGACCTGCTGGGTTCTGGTGCCTTCCGCCTCAGCCTTCCGAGTAGCTGAAACTACAGGCACGCACTACCATACCTAGCTCATTTTTTATTTACTGTAGAGATGAGATCTAGCCAAGTTGCCCAGGCGAGTCTCGAACCCACGGGCTCAGGCAATCCACTCACCTCAGCCTCCCAAAGGCGTGGGATTACAGGCTGAGCCACCGAGCCTGGCTCATATTTTCAAAGAATAGAAAATTGGAGGTTATTTTATTTTGCTGTGCTATTATTACTTTAATTACATTTCCAGATATGTATTGGATATTTCTATATGATGAACTGATAAAATAATCTACGTGAATACAAATCAGGACACAAAAATATAATCAATGCGATTGTTGAAACATTGTATTAGAATGGGCAAACTTGAGTGAAACATCCCTTAATTTCAATTCAATAGAATCTGTGGTCAGTATTCAAATGACTTCAGTATTTGACCTGTTCTCATTCATTAGAAGTAAATTAATACACAGGAGTAAGTCACAGACAAGATTAACAGCTCAGACACAGATCAAGCTTTTCCAAGTTTTCACTTACATTTTATTGAACAGTACTCATATTTTGTTCCTTCTCTTGTTAGTACCTTTGTTCTAGGAAGAAAAGAAACAAGTATAAAGGAATTACAATAGCATAGAAACCTTTAGTGGATGCATAATTTCTACCAGTCAGAAGAAGTTCACCCTGCAGTCTTGCTCATGCACTATTTCTGGTTAACTTGTGGTGGTAGTAGGGATCTGGTTGAGGGTTACAAGTGATCTTATCATTTTTACTTTCTGGTTTGAATTTTACCTCCTTTCCAAACAATAGTACTCTCTGCCTTCAACACTCTCATCTTCTCTCTCTCTCTTTTCTTTCTTCCCTTCCTTTATTATTTTTTCTGAATCTTTTTCTTCTCTTGCTGCATTCTTGTCATTTTTCTTCCTTCTTCCATCCTGCCTTTTTCTAACCTTCATGTCGAGTGCATGTCTATGAAGTTTAATTTGTAAATAGATTTCAGTGGATAATGTTTTTTAATTTAAAAACTGCTGTACAGACTATAAAGTTTGTCTTATTAGAATTACGTACAACACAAAATGCCCTCAGATACTTAATATATTCCAAAAGTAGTGAGAATAAACAATATTAAGCTGAGGATTCAATTAAATTGAGACAAAATACAGTTGTTTTAAACTTTAAGATACTCAAATTTGGCTTATTAATTCCTTGTTATTAATTAATTAACTAGAAATTCAATTGTTATATTAAATCTTGCAATAATGAAATGTATAAAGATGCTAAAGATCTCCACTGACTACATATTATTGTTTAGATATCTAATGTTTACTCTAGTATTTTAGGATATTTTAAATTCAAACATTAGGCAGACCTCATTCATTATTTAAAATGTGAAATTCAGGCACAGGCACCAAGAAACTGCAATGAAGACTAGAAATAATAATTTTGCAAAATAATGTTTGTGTGTGTGTGTGTGTTGGAATCTCACTCTGTCACCCAGGCTGGAGTGCAGTGACACACTCATGACCATCCTCAACCTACTGGGCTTAGGCTATCCCTCCACTTCAGCCCTCCAAGTAGCTGGGCACCACCATGCCCAGCTAATTTTTTGCATTATTGTATAGACAAAATCTCACCATGTTGCCCAGGCTGGTCTTGAACCTTTTGGGCTCAGGCAATTCTTTCGTCTCTGTCTACCAAAGCACTGGGATTTCAGGCATGACTCACTGTGCCTGGCTGCAAAATAATGTTTACTTAAAAAGCTAAGAGAGTCTGATAAAGGCTGTGATCAGGAAATCTATACATTCAAGAACCAGATATTTCAACTGCCTGCAACACCAAGGGAGTCTCAGGAAGATGCTCCCAGACCAGTAACAAACTGCATTTCCCACACATCTACCAATGCCCACATGACAATCCATAGCCCTCATGAAAGAATAAAAGCTTCTCCTTCCTTTGACCTTCTAGATCTCTCAATAGCACCTTTCACTGGTGAACAAGATTCCAATTATTGTCCACCAATGAAAGGTGCTTATAAGAGATCTAGAAGGTCAAGGGAAGGAGAAATTTTTATTCTTTCATGAGGGCTATGGATTGGCATGTGGACATTGGTAGATGTGTGGGAAATGCAGTTTGTTACTGGTCTGGGAGCACCTTCCTGAGACTCCCTTTGGTGTTGCAGGCAGTTGAAATATCTGGTTCTTGAATGTATAGATTTCCTGATAACAGCCTTTCTGATCTTTGCCCTCTCCCTATCTTTCATCAGTAATATAAGGTTATATTTATTTTTATTTAGCATACTCTTCCTCTAAATGACTAGAAAGACTTCCTATCCAAAAAATAACTAATACAAGGATATTGGTAAGGTAGTAATGCAGCTTTAGATAGGTAAATAAAATTATGACAAATATTTTATTACCCTAAAACTGTGCTTCTCCAGGTGAAGAGAAAGAGGCTAAAATGAAAATGAATGGACTCTACTTGTCCATTTGCAGTGTTCTTCAAGGTCCTTCTTTGGTATAGCAAGTAGTTAACCTGAGAAACTTGTAGTAATATCAGTCTCTGAATGAAGAAGTGAAGGTGTTCACAAGGAGAACTGGATTATTCAAGGTTTGAAAAGAGATTACTCTATAAGCAATTAGCAAAATAGATATAAATACATGATGATGAGTTGGTCAAAATATGTGTGTGTGTTTGATACAGGGATGCCAAAAAAAGCATACACATTTTAAGTATGACATTCACTCAAAGATGGTGTTAACCACACTATACCACAAAAATATTGTTAGCCTAGGTAATGCCATCTTATACACCCCCACCACTTTGCTAGCTGCTCCGGGATAGAAAATTATCAAGCAGGCTAGGTTGCAACGCATCTGGTCTAGCACCTAGCCTAACCACAAGACTACCTCTCAACTTATTTAACCACAGCCTTAATTACCCCCTAGCAATGCCAACTGTAAAAATTTTCCTCCCAAGTTCTATAAATGTCCTAGCCTATGAGTGGTAGTGGGCTTCAGTTTTCTGGAGTTCTCTCCGTAGGTTCTCCTCCTTAAATAAATCTGTTTTGCTTTTGGAAAGAAAAAAAAAGATGATGTTAATCAAATGAATTTCAGTGTCACCGTGCAACAGACAGGTCAAAGAAAATGGAGAAAGGCACCTTTGAGTGAACATCACACTACACATTACTACAGTAGTATATATATATATATATATAAAACATTCCCTAAATCTCATCTACTTGGACATTTTATTGTTGCTTTGTTCTGTTTTTGCCTTATATCATGTGCATTTTCTTTTTTAATATGCCTAAGTTTGCCATAACAACAAGCTTTTAAATTTTTCTTTCTTTTTTCTTTTTTTTGCAAGAGTATATCCTACTTACTTTTCATCTTTCAGCTTCTCTTCTTAAGGTGTAGGTAAAACACACTTCTGAATCATGGTTCAGAAACAGAAAAAAATATTATTTTTCTAGAAACAGAATTAGAAGTGATAGGACTGAGACTAGCACTCCAGTCTTCTGATTCTAAATTCGTTGTTCCGTTATGTATTGTTTCGTGACACACAAAGGACTTTTTATAAATAGGTGAGAGTCTTGGGGATGGTTGAATAAGTATGCTTGAATAATAGTAAAGATATTTCTGTTTCTGTCATGATTTAGTGTTTTTATAAAGTCAAAAATTCTCTGTTCAAGATACAGAAGGAAAGAAAGGAGAGAGAATAAAATCTAATAAAATTATTTTTAAAAATTCTAAAAGTAAAAAAAAGGAAACTAGATTTATTTGGTTATTTTAATACAAATAATACATTGAAGTCCTTAAAATGCCTCATCTATTTCTGAGCAATCATTTTTGTCTATGTTAGTTAGAACCTTATTTTTCATTTAAATGCTAGTTCTATCAAATTGTATGAAGTGAATAATATTTACCATGAGTGAAAAAAAATAACATAATTTTTTGTCTGGTCTTGGTGGCTCATGCTTGTAATACCATCACTTTGAGAGGCCAAGCTGGAAGAAATGTTTGAGGCCAGGAGCAAGAGATCATTCTGGGCAACACAGCAAAAGCCCATTTCTACAAAAAATATTTTAAAACTTGTTCAGGATATTCATAGCTCCTGAGAGACTGAGATGGGAGAATTGTTTGAACCCAGGAATTTGAGGTTTCAATAAGCTATAATCATACCACTTTACTCCAGCCTAGATGGCAGAGTGAGACACTATCTCTAAAGGAAAAAAAAATGGCTATTGTGGAAAAATGGATGTCAATCATATCCACCATGTATTCACTTAAAAACACCAATTAAATTAATCACCTAATCTTATGACTAGGTTTGTCATTTTGTTTACTATCAAGAAAGTAATGTGAGCAGTAGAGGACTTTGTCTTTTTATAAATCTGAATTTTAATTCTAGAGCTACTCATAAACTTCATGACCTTGAGAAAACTACTTAAATCCTCTGGGTTTAGTTTTCTTATCTGTAAACTGAAGATGATAATTTTTACTTTCTTACTTTAGATGAGATAGTCTGTGCAAATCCTAGAAACCAAATAAATGCTAACCCTTACTCCTCTGTATGAAAGTAGATGCTTTTTCTCTATACGCACACCTGCAAGTCGTATTAAAGAATGAGTCTATTACTGTATAACGTGACTGTTTATTATGCAATCAATAAATACCACCATTTTATAAATCAAAGCATGCCCTGGAATAAGCAACTTGTTTCTTTAACCATTTCCTGTACTTGTCCCATGATCGCTTTGCCTTTCCACACTTTGATAGACTTCTGTTTTGCTACAAGTTTTGCCATTTTCCGAAGTCACAGTTACATATAACAGAGCTTTTTTTGTCACCATGGCTGCATCCAAATCCTGCCCCAGAGAGATTAAATTTCAATTCATTAGGCTGCCACATAAAAATTTTTTGTTATTAAAAAATTACTACTTGCTAATAGTCATTCTATAGAAAACACACACAAATATAACAAAATTAATTAAGCTGAGCAAATAGAAGGCAGATTTTTAATAAAGGAGAATTAGCTATTCCTCTATTAATTTATTTAAGAGGAAAGAAGAATGTTTGCAAAAGAACTCTTTAAATTGAGACTGTACTTTAGATTTATCCTTCTAATACAGCTATCTAAAGGTAGTAAAGAAAAATATGAAATTGTATTGAATCACCTGCCTGCTCCTATATTAGATGGGGCACAGATAGGGTAGTGTAGTCATGATTGTGTGAGTGTGTGTGCCTAAATGCATGCATAGTATGTGTATGTGGGTGTATGATGATTAATAAGTACAATAATGTAAATAATAAATCTTCACATTTTAAAGTTTTAAAAGAAATTTTAACTGAATTATCTCATTTTAAATGTTCCTTTCTGACTTTAGAACTTTCATAGCACACTGCACATTCCAGTATAAAATCAACTTTTTTTCTTCCCTACTAGAATTTGAGCTTCAAGAGGCAGATCAGTTCTGTATTCAGATTTATAAGCCTGGTGCTTAGTCCAATGCCTGACACATAGTAATTCCTCAGTAATTTGCTCTAGAGTTCTAGTTCTAGTGCTAGCTCTCACATAAGTTAACCCAATCACCAAGTATCTCCCAACCTGTTGAAAAGGTTGAACTGTATAATCTCTGAAACCTTGCCAACTCAAATATCTCACTATTCTCTATCTTGGAGGTACAGTAAAAGTTTCAACAGTCTCCACACAGGAAATAACAGCTGAAATACAGTCAGCATGATCCAGCAAGTTCCATTTTTAGAATTCAATGGAAAGTCTTTCTATTAGGTCTTAATATTGCGGCGGGGGGGAGGCTTTAAAAAGTTGGAATGTATTTATAAGAATGTGTGTTTAATTCACCAAGCTCAGTGGCTCAGCCTGTAATCCTGCGCCTTTGGGAGGCTGAGGTGAGTGGATTGCCTGAGCCCGCGGGTTCGAGACCCGCCTGAGCAGCGAGACCTCATCTTACAATAAATCAAAAAATCAGCTGGGCGTGGTAGCGCATGCCTGTAATTCCGGCTACTTGGAAGGCTGAGGTGGAAGGATCGC
>NW_007246669.1:191096-195458 GCF_000164805.1 Carlito syrichta | reverse complement strand
AAAAAAAAAAAAAAAGAATGTGTGTTTATTTTAAACTTCAATCACCTTCAAAGTACTCTCCATTTGATGCACTACACCTATTGAAATGTTTTTTCCACTGTTCAAAAGTTTTTGAACTTGACAATTTTGATGCTATTTAGTGCTTCTGCCATTTGTGTTTGTTTATTTATTTCACCTTTCCCACAGTGGCAAAATGTTTCCCCTTGAAGATGTTTTTTTATCCAGGGAAACAAAAGAATGTCGCTCAGGGGTGATTGGGCAAATAAGGCGGGTGGGGAGTAGGGGTCATGTTGTTTTAGGTCAAAAACTGCTGAGCACTCAATGAGATGCAGGCAGGTATGTTTGTAAATTACTCATCATGAAATGGGCAAAGGCATTGAAAGAATTAAAAAATATATTCAATGAATCTAAAGGCAGCCTCTTAGAACAATGCTAGCCAGTACACTGATGCTAACTGCTTCCTTATTTACTTACCTAGTGGGGGTATCTTGAACTACAAGAGGCTCTAACTTCGTATAGTAGGGACCAGCTGTCTTGTCAATGTTCTGTTACCAACTAATTTCTATGTACATCTCGAAAAAATGTATTATAAGTTAGAAAAGTAAGAATAATGGAAATAATACACACTGGGGACCTTAATAAGGAGAGAGGGGTCTAGGATTCAGAAACTACCTATGGAACGTTGGACACCTGAAACTCAATCCCCAACACCACACAATATGTACATGTAACAAATACACATATGCATCCCTGAATCTAAAATTAAAAAATAGAGATTAAAAAAGATGTAAAATGAAGTCAAATGTTTCCTTTGCAAATAAAAAATATTCCAAATAGAAATTTTGATACAAAGAATACTACATTTGGGATTTGACTATGTCAAAGCTTGTCTATATTAGCTACAGATTATAACATTTCTATCTCCTTATCATTAACATCATATAACATTTTTTTTTCTATAACAACATTCCTGTCCAAAAGATTTAGGTCTCCTGAGATCAGTCATCTAGAATGTCTGTGGAGAGAGGATAGTGAATATATAGTATATTGATTTTTCATCAGACAAAAATATTTTACCTACTGAATTATTTCAGGGCTATTTGGCATCATCTGAGCTGGCAGCTAGAATCCTGAAGAGAAATGTATATATGACCTCAGATAAGTCACGTGTCCTTTCTGTGCTTTTATGAGATAGCATACTCATTGGTGATTAACAGATCCTGAGGACCTCTACTTCCTGCTTATCTCATTGAGTTATAGTTAATAGTAAAAGATATTCTCACAATAATAAAATGCTCACAGACTGAAAAGAGTAATTAAAATAACTAAATTCACACAACAAACCATCATAATTAAATTAGGAGAGAAAGATGCACTCAGAGAGAAACAGCACCTGAGATCTGCTTACCTAGAGAAGGAACATCTAGAACCATAAACTGTCAGGGAAACAAAATAAAATACCCATTTTAAAACACACCCCAAACCTTCTCTATAACAAGGGCATACACTCCAAGGGAAATGATTTTTATAAAAATGTGATTCGGAAACATTTTCTATCTAGGGAAATATAATTCCTCCCCACTTCAGTCTGCATATAGTCTTTTTGTCCCAAATAAGAAAGAACAGGATAGTCACCGAGAAACAGGGTTTCAAAGAAATATACAGAAAATGCTGGAGCCAGAGGAGAGGTTGAAGGAAGGGATAAATGTGTATACATAATCTATCAGAGGAACAGAAAAAAATTGTGAAGGGTATCACCCCAAGACACAGGTTCAGTAAAAACCTAAAATTTAATAAGAATATTACAGAATGTTCTCCCCTGTCTTCACACTCTACCACCACATCAACAAGCCTAGAGTTTATTAACAGTAAATTATAGTGGAAAGGGCTGAAAGATACAGACTCTTTCTGAGAATCACTATATAAGAAGGTCTTTCGGTTTGTCTGGAATGCTCTAATCAAATAACATAGATTGAGCAACTCAAACAACAAACACTTCTGACAGCTCTGGAGAAGCGTTGCTTCCTGGTTTGTAGACAGCCTTCTTCTCTGTTTCTTCACATGATGGAAGAGGGTGAGAGAGCTCTTTGGACTCTCTATTATAAAGGCATGCATTCCATTCATGAGTGCTCCACCTCATGACATAACTTCCTCCCAAAGGCCTCATCTCCAACCACCATCACACTTAGGATTAAGCTTCAGCATACACATTTTGAGTGACACAAATATTTTAAAAGCAAGTGAAATTAATAGAAAATGATCACAAAGTTTGTATATATATCTATTAATTATATCTTTAATTAGTTTAAAAGTAAATGCAAAACACAAAATTAAAAAAACATTGTCAGAATGGAAAAGAAAAACCAAGGTCCAACTGTATGTTGTCTACTTGAAATATACAAACTCAGATAAGTTAAGTAAATGTATGAAGAACGATATACTATGAGAATAGTAGAAAGAACGCTAATAATATAAAGAAAGTTGTTATAACTATATTGATTTTAGATAAAGAAGACTTCAGTAAAAGGAAGATTATTAAAAGGAAAGTGGGGCATTTTATAATAATAAAGAAGCCAATTTTGCAAAAAGACCTAATCATCCAAAACCTGTGTATGCCCTTAACAACTTAGTATAAAAATACTTGAGGTATGAAAAGACTGAATTCAAAGGAGCAATAGACAAATATGAGTTGAGTTGTACCTTAGCTCAATGAAGGCAGAAATTTTTGCCTATTTTGTTTACTATCATGCCACCATGTTTATAAAAGTGTTTTACACATTGCAGGTTTATTTCAAACACCTTTAGTCAACAAGTAAATGGGCTCTAGTACATTGTCCCACTTGAACAAGTATGTTATATCCAAGAGTTGAGTAAGCAGATATTAACTTTGGAAAAAATAACATTAAGTGAGACTCTATTAGGGATAATGTAAGAATAATTCCTATACTTTCTCTGTATTAGAGAGAGAATAATAAAGAATACATAACTCTGCTATTTCTGTGTATATTTCTAGGTCATATGGGCAAAAATATTGCCTTTATCTTCTATTATGAGTAATAACGCATATAAACATTCTATACTTAAGAACTGGAAGAATTAATGTTGGCAAAATGCTCATACTGCCTAAAGCAACCTATAGATTCAATGTGATCCCTGTCAAATTACCAGTATCATCTTTCATACATCTAGCAAAACAATACTTAAATTCATATGAAAGCAAAAAAACAAAAAACAAACAAACAAACAAAAACAAAGCAACACCAAAAACAGCATGAATTGTCAAAGCAATCCTAAGCAAAAATAACAAAGCTAGAGCCATCACATTTCAAGGCTTCCAATTTTTCTACAAGTCTATACTACCAAGACAGCATGGAACTTGTACAAAAACATACACATAGACCAATGGAATCAAACTTGAGAATCTGGAAATAAAATTGTTGTCTTATAACTATCTCATCTTTGACAAAGCTAACAAACATTAACACTGGGAAAAGGACACACCATTTAACAAATAGTGCTCAATAAACTAGCTAACCATATGCAATAGAATGAAGTTGGACCTCTTCCTCTTACCATATACAAAAATTAACTCAAGATGTATTAATGACTCAAATATTAGACTCAAACTATAAAAATCCTAGAAGAAAGCCTAGAAAACACAATTCTGGTCATTGTCTTAGGCAAGACCTCAAAAGCAAAAGCAGCAAAAACCAAAACTGACAAATGAGACCTAAAAAAGTCAAAGAGCTTCTGAACAGCAAAATAAACCAGCAACAGAGTTAACAGATAGCATACAAAATGGGAGAATATATTTGTGAACTCTGCCTCCAACAAAGGACTAATATTCAGTATCTACAAATAACTCAAATAAATCCACAGGAAAAACAACAACAATAACAACTAATAATCCCATTTAAAAAGTGGCAAAGGACATCAACAGACACTTATCAAAGGAAGCCATACAAGTGACCAACTAACATGAAAATGTTCAATGTCACAACTCATCAGGGAAACGCACATCAAACTGCAATGAGATACCATCTTATATCAGTCAGAATGGCTTTTGTTAAAAGTAAGAAAACAACAGATGTTGGAGAGATTTTGGAGAAATGGGAGCACTCACACTGTTACTAGAAATGCAAGGTACTTCAATCCCTGTGGAAAACAGTTTGGAACAAGTGATACTCAGATCTTTGTTTCTGTGAGAGGTCACTCAGTATTAAAGACTCTAGTTCCATCCCGGGTGCTGCAAAATTCATGATTTTGTTCTTTTTTATGGCTGCGTAGCATTCCATCGTGTATATGTACCACATTTTTTTAATCCAGTCCTCTTTTGATGGACACCATGGTTGGTTCCAGGTT
>NW_007246669.1:188721-190850 GCF_000164805.1 Carlito syrichta | reverse complement strand
TCAACAAGGAGGCCTGAATGAAGCATATTTGTATACCTAACCCTTAACTGTACCCCACAATATCATAATAAAAAAATATTGATTTAAAAAAATAAAATAAAATCACACACGAAGCCGGGCTCGGTGGCTCAGCCTGTAATCCCGCGCCTTTGGGAAGCTGAGGTGAGTGGATTGCCTGAGCCCGCGGGTTCGAGACCCGCCTGGGCAGTGAGACCTCATCTCTACAATAAATCAAAAAAATCAGCCGGGCGTGGTAGCGCATGCCTGTAATTCCGGCTACTCGGAAGGCTGAGGCGGAAGGGTCGCCGGAGCCCAGTAGGCGAGGCTGTGGTGGCCGGGAGCAGCCACTGCACTCCAGTCTGGGTGACCAAGTGAGACTCCAACTCAAAAAAAAAAAAAAAAAAAAATTACACAGGAAGTCTTGTCACACATGAAGGAGTGTTTAACTTTCCTTGGGTTATATTTATGTGTGTTATTGGCATGTATTCCAAAATTCCTATAATTCTAATATGTCTTAGCATATGTTATCGATAGTAATAATTATTATGTTGTTTTATGACCCCCAATAGTTACATTTTCTTGTCAATTGTGTTTAGTAATGGCTGGTCTAAGACATTTGCCATCCACAATTATTGTTTTACTTTGATATCTTTCAAGAGACAGTTTATAATCAGCTAATGAACTCCAACAAGTGATCTACAACCTCCAATGGTACAACTTTGGAGGTTGTACCATTAGACCAGAATTAAAAAAAAACAAACTTCTAGGACTCTTATTAGAGAACTTTTGTGCTTGTGTGGATTGCTAACCCAATATAAAACAGAACAAGAATTAATTGTATGAACTGAATTAATAAAAACGAAATAATTTTTATAAAAAAAGAAAACAGTTTGGAGATTTCTCAAAGTACTAAAAATAGATTACCATTTGATCCAGCGATTGAACTACCAAGCATACACCCAAAGAAACATAAATTACTCTATCATAAAGACACCTATACTCACATGTTTATCACAGCACTAACCATAATAACAAAAACTAGGAACCAACCTAGGTGCCCACAAATGGTGGAGTGGATAAAGAAAATGTGGTACATATACACTATGGGTTACTACACAGTAATAAGCAAGAAGAAAATCATGTCCTTTTCAGCATAATGGATGCAGCTAGAGATCATCATCCTAAGAAAATTATTACAGAAACAGAAAACTGAATACATGCTCTCCCTAATAAGTGGCAACTAAACACTACACATGGGCAAAAAGATGGAAAGAACAGACACTGGAGCACTCCTAAAGGAAGAAAGGAGGGAAGGGACTAAGGATTAAAAAGCTATCTATTGGGTGCCATTTCCACCACCTGGATGATGGGCTCAATAGAAGCCCAAACCTCATCATCTCATAACATACGAATATAACAAATCTGTACATGCATCCCTTGAGTCTAAAATAATAATAAATTAATGAAATAAAGTGTAATACTGAAAGCAAAATAAACAAATGCCTAGGAGACTTCAATATGGAAGCTAGACTATGCTGAGCTGGCTTCTAGTACAAAATAAATTTTATAGTACTGCAGTATGGCAATAGAAGGATGATGGATGACCCTTGATTCGTGATAAATTTCACAATCCTTTCTTCTAAATGATAATCTCATTGCTATTTAAGAAGTATAACAAATTATAAATATCTCCATGGCAAGTTTTGATTTTTCCTAAGACTTTCAAATAAAAATATTCCATTGCTCATAGTAATTGTTTCCAATTCAGTAAAATAATATTTTCGCCCGAGAAGTTTTTGAAAATTAATAATAAAGAGAAACAAATTAAAATGAATTTCTACATTCTTCAGAGATATTTATCTAAGGAATGACACTTAAGATGGTTGATTATTTCATTTTATATTTATCAATCATAATATCTTGAAGGAAACTGATATTTTTAATTGAATTGGTAAGTTTGATTCGATGATATCTCCATAAGAATACCAGTTTTAAAAAAGATGTGATTTAAATGATATGCTCGATGGAGTTAGGACCAACAGCTGAAACCTACTTTTAAAAGTATTCTAAGCCGGACTCGGTGGCTCAGCCTGTAATCCCGCGCCCTTGGGAGGCTGAGGTGAGTGGAT